>NC_079166.1:83967781-83997781 GCF_947568905.1 Ostrea edulis | reverse complement strand
TTACAAAACTTTCGTTTGAATGGTAGCCTACGTCGCAGTGAACACAAGAAAGAGAATGGATTATTTTAGCCATTGTTCTTAGAAATGTAAGTACATTTGTTTAGTTGTTTGTTTGATTTAATTTTTTAAAAGTTTTACTGAAAAGCTAGTGTAACACGTACTATAGCTAAAGCTAAAAATCACTGCTAGATCTATATATGATTAGAAATCTTCATGATTTTTTTTAACAGCGTGCATATAAAAGTTGAAATATTTACCATTCTCCGAATAATGTGACAAAATGATTGTTTTACTATTTGTTTCGTTTGTTTGATGTCATGCCAGTATTGGATCGAATCAACGTATTTATACAGATACAAATTTATACGGATTTGAGTCAATTAAAAAAAAGTGCGCATTTCATCTGAGAAGGCACTTATATTAGCCACGTGACCTAGTCATGTGATCTGTGTTATTAATAGGAGATCACTTAATTGATCAATGGTTGTTACTTTGTAGGTACATTTGTATGTGTGATGAACCATTGCATATGTATTTTTACTATTTCACTTGCTTTTCGTTGATAAATTCACAAATTCAGTACTCATTATCTGATTTAGTAGCCTTGCTTTTTGCTTTTGGACAGTAGGGTATGATTTAATTATTTTTATTTAGCCCCCCCCCCCCCCTCCTTCAGCATGGCAGAGGGTGGTTCGGTCCCTTCATACTGGACAGTAAGAAGATTAGTTAAGAGGGATGTTGATATGCATTTGCAAGAATTAAGCGATAGAGGTACTAAGTCTCCTTGTAGAGATACAAATTTGCAAAATGCCAATTTTAGTAACCAAACCATGCAGAGGGAATCAGATGACAGTGATCATGGTGATGATGAATTAATCAGACAACCTACTGAACATGTAGAACATTTCGTAGATTCTGATAAATCAGATGACGGAAATAATTTGCTCGAGCTTGAAAACAGTGTAAATTTAGTTTTAAGTGATACCGACACCAATTCTAGTTCAGGTGATGAACTCGGTAATGTATTGGACAAATTAAAAAATTGGACAATAGCAAATCATGTAACCGACTCATCAACTTCCAAGTTATTAAAAATTTTAAAGCCTCTGATTCCAAGTCTTCTCAAAGATCCACGTACCTTGAAAAAAAACCAAAAAAAAAAACAATACACAATTCTTGAAAAATGTGGCGGTGAATACTTTTACTTTGGGATTGCTTCAGGTATAAGAAATCAAATGAAAAATTGCAATGAATTTATACCTGATGGCTTTGTTTTTAGTCTGCAAATCAATGTTGATGGATTGCCTCTTTTTAAGAGCACAAACCACCAATTGTGGCCAATAACTGGGTTAGTACAAAACATTCCAAAGCAAAACCCCTTTATTATTGATTTGTATTCTGGTAGTTCAAAGCCCACTGACATCCATGAATACTTTAGAGATTTTGTCGAGGAATACCACAATTTACATGATGGTTTTGACTTGTGGTAAATTTTCTCAGGTTGCTTTACACTCAATTGTCTGTGATACACCTGCTCGCGCTTTTATAAAACAGGTAAAATCATATTCTGGCTATCATGGTTGTGATAGGTGTAATCACAATGGTATTTGGTTAGGGAAAATGACATTTCCAGAAACAGAAGCAGATTTAAGAACAGATGCATCATTTGATCAAATGAGAGATGAAGAACATCATTTAGGACCTACCCCCTGTCTCATCTCCATATTGGAATGATTACACAAATTCCATTAGACTATATGCACCTCGTTTGCTTAGGTGTTGTGAAGCGCATACTCCTAATGTGGATGAAAGGTCCATTAACTTGTAGATTAGGATTTAGGTCTTTACAACAAATTTCTGATAGATTAGTAGACTTAAAATGCTACATACCATCAGAATTTGCTAGAAAGCCAAGGTCATTATTTGAAGTACAGCGATGGAAGGCCACATAATTCCGACAATGTTTGCTGTACACTGGTGCTGTTGTACTGTCTGGTGCTATTCACCCAAATTTATACAAAACGTTCTTGCTTTTATCTGTTTCAATGCATATTTTGCTGAATGAAACTCTTAGCAAAAAATATAATGTATATGCAAATGATTTGCTTGTTGCATTTGTGAAGCATTTCTATCAAATTTATGGTGAGAACATGGCTGTTTATAATGTTCATTGTTTGATACATCTTAAAGCTGATGCTGGGAAATTTGGTGGTCTCGACAATATTTCTGCTTTTCCATTTGAAAACTTTTTACACCAACTGAAACGTATGGTGCGAAAACCAACTTTCCTTTATCACAAATAATTAGAAGGCTTTCAGAGGAAGACAGTTATCAATCTGAAAGGAAAGCTTACCCAATTTTGACAAAAAGTCATTCAAAAGGACCTCTCCCAGATAACCTTGGAGAGGATACATATACTCAATTTTCAAAGGTTGAAGTGGAAAAGTATGTGTTAAAATTGAATGGAAAGGACAACTGTGTACGCATCAGTGGCAGAATATGCTTGATAAAAAATATTATGTTAGGGGATAGTGGTATTTATCTTGTATTTCAGTCCTTTAAGAAATCTGAGGATTTTTTTTACTTCTCCCTTGTCTTCAAATTTACTTGGAATTAGTGTGGTATTTGATTTAGAACATACACTAAAAACTGCAAAATTATCATCAGTAGAGGCAAAGTGTGCTTTGCTCCCAATGGGCAATAAATATGTTGCATTTCCTTACACAGATGCAGCATGGTAGTTTTTTTTTATGTTGTAGATGTGAATCTACTGCACAGCCACACATTCAGTCTCATTTGATAAAAAGAATAGAAATTAATAGTAAAACATGTGTTTTTCCACTTGCATACACCTCTCTATTTCAACTTTAATACCATAATTTTGTCACCTTCATGTTTGTAAGATTCTCCAATACTTGAAAGCTTAAAGCAGGGTTATTTTTTCTTAACTAAATTTTATTTTATTTACATAAGAAGATTCTATTTAAGAGGGAAATTTTTGAAATTCTTTAGGTCTAAAACATATGCAGTGGTAGAATTCCCCGAAGAGGAGGAAGTGGATGTGGTTCCTCTAACATGGCTCACAGATAACGAACAAAACTGTAGGTGACCAGCACTGAAATCGATCAAAAAAGTACAGCTTGCTGTAAAAAATGCCATTCAACCAACGGCAGAGTTCAGAAAATTACCTGTCCGTGTTTTGTACAAAGCATGTAAGTGATTTCACTCAATATTACTGTACAAATTTTCTTAAATTTTTGTTAAAAGGAGGTATTTTTAATGTTAAATGACACACTTATATGCATACTAATATATACACTTTAAATATATATAAAAGCCTCAAATACTGAATCAGCACTTTTTGAAAAAAGTGTGATAATTCTCTGGAAAATATATCACTTTTAAATGATATGTTTTACAAATTTTTAGCTGACTATGAAAAAGCCAGAAAAAAACTAAAATTAGCAGAGGTTACTTCGGACCTGCAGACCGATGCAGAAGAGGCGTCCCTAGCAAAATTGGGCAAACGCAACAAAAGGTTTAATGTTTTGTATTATGTTTTCCCTTAAAAATTAAACTTTTCAAAATCTCTGAAAGTATTGAGACTTAGAAAAATAAGATTAAGTAAACAAGTAAAAAAAAGAGAGAGAGAGAGATCATCTTTAAGTACATGTAGGGCATAAAGAAATACCTTTCTAGTGAGATAATGTGAAAAATACCTATTAATGCTCTGTTTACATGTCTGTTAAAAGTTATATAATAATTATGAATAATTATAGTTTTTATAAACAGGATAAATATGCTATGTTTAACAGACCAAACCCCCGCTATGAGAGTGAAACAGAGGATGAAGTTGATGAACCTATAATTAGGAGAAAGTCTCCCAGGAAAAGGACAGACCCTCCAGCTCCAATCATTCCTGAGCCTCAATCTACGCCTGTTATTGCCAGACAAGCATCACCACCACCTTTACCAACTCTCTTTTCCACACCTTTACCTTCAAGTACATCAGGTAAGTTAAACAAATTATTGCAGCTTGACTGATATCATGAAATACACGTGTTGAATGAACGTTATTGCCATTTATGTCTTTTTCGTATGAAAACTTATAAACTTATGGACTAATAAAATCTGGACGGTGGATTTTCATTATATTTCTCAAATTAGTTTTATGTGTCAAGACTAATGTATGGTTAAAAAATGAAAAGATTCCCTATTACAGTTTTTCAGTTATGAAACCATATTCGGCCCCCTTAAATTGATTGACTTTATATTTTCAGCATTTGAAAGAAAATTAATTTCATCCATCGAAGAAGTTAAAGTACTGAAAAGGATAGATGCACTTGACAAAGAAGAGCATGAAGGTGATGCAGGAGAAGAACTCAACATAGATTTGCCTCTCATTAACAAGGACAAAGTTATGGCACTGGAGGAAAGCCTCAAAACCGAAAATACCTTCAAGAGAATGGTATGCATCAACAAAATGATTTTCACTGTTATTTTCCTTTTATTATAAAATATTTGTATAAAATTAAATATTTTGAAAATCCGAGGATGCAAAAAAAAAAAAAAAAAAAAAAAAAAGAAAAATCATATAATGTTATTACAAACAGAAGTTATGTATGAAATAATTTTTTATTAAAGGTTAAATCACTGAGGACCATAGGTGGGGATAATTTGAAGGCAAGTGTGAGGAGACTTTTGTCTCATATTTTCACCAACAAATTTGGCCCGCCAAATTAACTGGTTAGGAAAGGGGGAGAAGATTGCCTATTCCAAATTAAAGTTAAAGGACCTCATCATTGGTAAGTTTGTAATCAACTATTTAAAATCTAAATTTTATATGTTTTGATTTACACTATAAATATGATAATTTAGAAATTATTATGTTTATTTATTTATGAAACTTTGAGCAATTGCATATTCATGCATCATTTGTTAATTAAATCTCACTTTTAAATAATGTGATTTTTTAAATTTTTTATAGTCACTGTCAGAAAAAATCCATTATGCTGCAATGCTACAGATGTGGAAATTTCAGCGATAGCTAGCGACTGGTTTCGCTATGCGGGTGATAGGGATGGTTGAAGGAAACTGAGAGAGGAGAGGAAACAACAACAGCAAAAAGAAAAACAGCCAGAAAACACACAGGAACCGGAAGGGGATACAGATGATTAATTTTAAATGGAACTTTTTCCTTGAGAATATTAATTTTTCATATGAACTTTTTTTCATTCTTTAACTCCATTATTTACTTGAAAACTTTTATACAATAGATGATGATGTTAGCCTGATATTTTTAATATTCAAAATCAAGAAATTATTTAAACATGCTAACATGCTGAAATTACTTTGTTAATTTTTTTAATCAAAGAAATTAAAATCTTTGTCATTTATTTTTTAAATTTTCATTAATTTATTCAGTAGGTGTTTATCTGTCTTTTCTTGTTGTCTACTGGATGTTTTTGTGATAAAAAAAAATGTTGGCAAGTATAAGAGTAACTTTTCCAACAAAATGTCAACAAAGGACCAGCAGTAAGAACATAAATGAACCATCAGTTAAACATTGGCCCAACATTGAACCACCAAGTTGGTTTAATGTTGGACCAATGTTGGGGCAGTGTCATAAATGAGATACCAACATTGGGCCAACGTTGGGTCAATATTGGTCAAAACATCATACGAGGGGCCAATGTTGGGCCAATGTCAGATTCCCAACAGTCTAACGTTGGGCCAACATCAGGCCAACCTGTTGGTTGAACGATGGGCCGATGAGCAAGATGATGTTGGCCCAATGGTAAAAACTGACAATGGGCCAACGCAATATTCAACGTTGGGGTTGCGTTTGCCCAACGTCACCTTGCTATCTGGGGAAATACCAAATACAAGGAAGAAGTGTTAAAGGTCACAGGAGACGAATTTCAAAAAATAAAAAATGTTTTGCACGAAAATGTGTTCTTTTTTAATTATTTAACTTATATAGATAAGTCATTCAGAAAAAAACCGTAAGGTAACAGACGCTACAGACCGCCAAATGTTGCTTTGGTGTAAAGTATCAAAATAGTAAGATGATTTATCTCCCTTGCTTGATGACGTCAAAAGAGACCAGCCTGACGCAAATGTGTACATTTGTTTATGCTAACAACTGCGGGTTTTAGCCGTCAAAATGTTCAATGTGCTTACATTCAACTGTAATGTAGCAAGTCAGGTATTTCTATATACATTTGTCTAAATGATCCAACGTTCAGAAAGACCTGGGTGTGAAATCTACTCTGAGAACACAGAACTCACAGTTGTTTGACAATCATTTTACGCGATTACGGGGGTTGATTACGATCAGTTTCGTTATTGTATACACTCTGCTTTGGCAAAAACTAATGGGTTTATGAAATTAAATCTTCCACCAGATGCAGTTCTAACTATTTTCGACTACAGACCAATTGCAAGCACGGCGAAGACAAGAAAATCCTGCAAAACGTTGACTGTATACTGACGGTAGTACAGATATTTATATTATAGTATAAACACGATCTGATTTGTTTAGAAATGAAATTTGACTATGAAATAGTCATATGAAACTCTTCTGATCAGAATCTTGTTCCCTGAATATATAAGTAAATATATTGAAGATGAATAGGTCTAACTTTATACAAATGTATGTTGAAAGTTGCACTACCCCCTCCCCCCCTCCTCTTTTCTGTTTGAAAAAGAATATTCAAAGCAAATGATGGAGCGATACTGAAATTACAAGTTCTTATATCAGGTGAAATAAACCAATTACTGAGTATCCGACGATGTATGACCGCCAAACATACAGTTCGTACGCGTGCGTACTGTGTAGATTTTCTGGCTATGTACAGCTTATGAACCGATCATCGTCCCAAACCCCACGATGACTCAACATATTCCAAAACTGTTTAGATTAGAAAGTTTTATTCTGTTTGAATTAGTTTTTCTGGACCGCACACCAGAATTCTTTGGCTACCTAAATGTGTCTGTGTGACTCGTCCAGAACGCATGTCCAACAAAAACAGTCAGGACATTCGGAATGTTCAACAGTTCCTTCAATAACTCGTCCAGACGAAGAATTCGTTCTTCCTCTGGCTTCCAGTTCCAAACAATATACGCAAGAAACAGCCCTTATAGCGGTTAATGTGATGGTAAATTATTCTTCATATAGGCCCTAATGTCTTAAATTTTACTGTAAAAGAATGTTAAAGCCATTTATATTTATTATTATATTCACCTGTTAAACTAAAATAGCTCACAATACTTGTAAAAATCCTATAAAAATAAATTCAAAATACGACGCTTACGATGTGTGCACAGGAAATTCCGATCTGGCTATAAAATATACCCGACTTTTGACACCTCTCTCTCTCTCTCTCTCTCTCTCTCTCTCTCTCTCTCTGACAAATGCGATGCTCAAGGTACATACTATTACTTCCATCATATTGTGTTAATATACATCTTGACAAATATAACTTGATCCAATATAGAAATTGGTGCATTGTCGATAATTAAACAATTGGATGAACGCTGATATATAACTAATGGGTGATCTGCAGTTCATCATTACATATATTTTGATAGTGTGCTTTGAAATAGTTTTCGTAGTGGATACAAAAAAGCTTCTTTTTTTTCAAGTACTTAAAAGAATCACTCCATCATTAAATATTTCCTTTATTCCTTACATAAATTCCTTTTCGTTTTTTGTAAAGTAAAATGAAGTATCTTAAGGATGATGTGATCCAAGGTCATATTCTTCAAATGTCGTCATCCACGTGACGACTTATAATAAATGGGTGATTAATTGATTTCTGTAACGATCATCGTATTAAGGGCACTAATTTACTTCTTGTAACTTTTTTTTTTCAAATTTCGACATTTTAATTTCAATGATAGAGATTTCCTTAAAAAATCAAAAATACTATTGAATATGAATTGTAGAAGGATTTTATTTCGGTGATGCAACCAGTATTGACTTCATTGGCGGATCTAGAATTTTTTCAAAGGGGGTTGAAAATTTTGAAATTGATAGAGGTGTTAGAATACATTAGTATCATCTAAAGCCAGGAATTTCCTAACGGGAGGGAGGAGGGGGGGGGGAGTAGAAGTCAAAGGATCTTAGGCTGCATTGAAGCCCCCAGTGGGTCCAGAGCAAGCTGACGAATTCTTACAGATAAGAGGTGAATTTTTATTGAAATCAAAAATAATGAACATATAAAATAATGCATTAAAAATTCAAACAGTGGGAGGGGGCGCTGGATCCGCCTTTTTACAGCTATGATTACAGACCGAGTCTAGATTTGTTTTATTAGATTTTAAAGTAAACATACTGATGACATAGGAACAAATATGATTTGATAAACCTTCGTCGTTATTAATTGTTCAAACTTCAGGTCATAAATGATTTTAAACGCGCATGCAAGGCGGGTTGACTTGCGACAGTGTTTTGAATTTCAATTCACCTTGTATGCAGCTCTCTCTCTCTCTCTCTCTCTCTCTCTCTCTCTCTCTCTGGTCAGGGCAAAGGGGGTGGGCAAAACCCCTTTCCGTCTCGCTAATTCCACCAGGCTGTTTTTCGTCCGTTCTTCATCGATTTATATTTCTAACAAAATTATATAAATATATGTGTAATATATGCATGTAATTAGGGAGGCAGACATATACCTAAATCAAATTAATACAGACCCTATACAAAAATATTCATAATTTTAATTGGACTAAATATCGTAACTTCCTTACGATTTCATCAGCTAATACCAGCGATATTTACTTATACATTGACATATACATATATATATATATACTAGGGTGTCTCATGTATTAAAAAAAAAAGATATTTGGTATAATAAAGTGTCGGGTAGAGGCGTTGATGATGCAAATGCTGTTTTTTGAAAACCAGCCAATGTCTGTGTTAACGGCAGGGTCAAGAATCAAACACGGAATTTCCCGGATATAAAACGAGCACCCCAGCCACTAGATTACAGCGCCTGGCGTATCTATAGGGTGGAAACAGAATAGTTAATTAAAGTGTGCGGTTATCCTTGTAAACGGGATAATGTATAGTCATAATGGAGATGCTGGCATAATGGAGATGTTGGTTTAAATAGAAATGCACGTATGGATGTACGAAAAATAGCTAGGTGATTAAAAGCTGTTGGGCTTTTTAATAAGGGGGCCCCGTGTAAAGGAAGGCTTTGACAGAATGAAGAACCCTCACTCCCGTGGTTTTGTGTTTTTTTCACTTAATGCTGTTGACCTCACTAATCGAATGTGATATGGAATAATATAAATCCGGAGAGAAAAAATCAAATTCAAGAAATGAAATTCAGAAAGCAATAGAAAGCAATCTTTAGTGTCCAGGAGAATGAATTAGGCTGCGTGAAACACACGTTTTCCGTCTCAACAAAAATGCATTACTGCCAACACCCACTCTATACAACACGCGCTATTCAGGTTTCATTGGGACATTTACATACATTCAACAGTTGGAAACATTAAGTAGTTCATTTCGATTTTCAAATTAAGATCTGTAAGACCAAGTTCATATATATTGAAGTTTAGTTAAATTACACAAAACATGTTTTGCTTTCCTTGTGAAATTAATACCGAAATATATTAATATATTAATTGAAATACAATGGTTTTTATGGGATGCAACAATGACGAAAACGAAATGCCTATGTATGAGAAGTCCCAATTCGCCTACCAAGCCAAACAAAATGTAAAACTTGTGTGAAAACATAAAAATACATGTAAGTATCGATCAAACACGTAATGTCTCTAAGTGTAGAAAGATGCCGCTAAGTGTGACAGCAAAAACTGAATTCAACAGAGAATATTATTTATATGACGAATCGCAGTACTTATTTGTTATGTCACGGTGAAGATGTTGCACAATGCTCACGTATGCTAACTTTGCAGATTATCCTGATTATGATTCAGATTACATGCACTTCTAATGCTATTTACATGTCCTATACAGACACATCATGAAACTGCTGTTGAAAAAGTGTTGGAAGAGCAGATACTGTACTTGTCGAGGTGCGGCTGTTGCTCCCCATGTCATTGGGATCATCAGCGTTGCTTCCCATGTCATTGGGATCATCAGCGTTGGTCTGTCAATTGCGATGTGTGTCAAAGCCTAATGGAAATGTCATGATTACTACAAGCTATCATAAGTTTCTTTTACACACAAGTATCCAGGAATGTGCAGTAAAAACGAACTCGAGAGTCAAACGAAAGCTTTTCAAAAATTCTCATCTGTACTTGATAAGTAATTTCTCTGTATGTTTTCGCTCGGGAATATTTTCCAAATGATCAACAAACATCCCCAATTTACAACACAATTCACAAAGACGTCTTTCACGTAGCCTGAGATATTCCCTACACTGATTGTTCGAGTTCTCTGATTAGATGATGAAGCATGTCGGAGTTTGTAGTTTTTCAAAATGAGTTCTAGACCACTATACACTATACCTTACACACGTTCATCTGACGTTAGAATATCATAGATTCATAACCTATACATGTAATAATGATATAACGGATTCATGGGAGCACTGTAGACTTAATTTTGTATGTATTCAATGCAAAGACTGACTCAACAGTTATTTGATTTGTGGAATTTGTCTATCTGAAATTGTTTTATATCGAAAGTGATGTGTGCATGCTACTGAACTTTTTATGCTTTCCTGAACTAAGAGTAATTGTAAGAAATATAGCGTATCACACATGCCATTATCTTGGATATGGCATATTAAGCAAGGAGAATGATCAAGTTATTATTTTTCTAATCACATTGTTTATGTATGTGTCTGTAACTACGATATTAACTGCTGAACGTATTTAATCTTGTCTCTGAAAAATGTTGATACCAATGAAGGGTTTGTTCAGTGAATCATTTTAAAAACAAATAATACTTAAAGTGCATGTTGCGCTCTATACGAAACATTTAAATAGATAAGGTAGGCATGTGTATAATTGTATACCCTACAGATATTGAGAGGTGGAAATGGAATAACTTACTTACCTTGGTGTTAGTCGTAGTGACTTACATAAAATAGACTTGCCTGCCTAATTAACATTGACTATAGCTAGCCTACAGGGTAGCGCTAATTGACGCCCAGGTTAGAGATGCGTAGGCTTGTTTGTCTGTTTATCTGTCTGTAAAACCGATTTCCAGACAAATCTTAAATAGGTTTTGAACTTTATCAATTAGACCGCAGACTAACAGTCTGTATGGAAAATAACTTATTTTATTTCTTTCTTTTTTCAAAATAAGATATGCATTGTTAATTTAATGGTATCTATGTTTAGGAAACTTATAAATCGCTGACTAGCACCCCCCCCCCCCGTATAAACAGGGTTAGGAAAAGCCTTCATTACCCCTTGTTTGCCGTAAGAGGTGACTAAATAGGGCGGTTCTTTGGAGGATATTGCAAAACCGATGTCGAGTGTCACAGCATGTGTAGTGAAATAAAAATCCCTCCCTGTCCAAAAGTCATAAGCGCCGAACATAGTACTATATTTTGTAGACCTTCATAGACAATGGCAACATCTCCATATTAGTGAAACAATTCTCGAACGAAACGTTAAATACTATACAACCAGCCTTTGAAGTTTCTTTCCAGTTGTATTCTGCGTGTGTTTGCATTATGATATATAAAGATTCATTATTGAATAATTAGTTTTTACACAAATGCATACTTCTCAGTATCACCCACTGAAACTTCAGGACACAAACTGATTATATAAATAAGGGACGTGGAAGTGATGGGCTGAACTTATAGGTGTATTTTATTTTGATGAACGTCGTTTATATATGAAGGCACCTGTCATAGTATTTAAACAAGTTGAAAAATACGGTTGTCGGTTATGATTGTCCAACGCTGACGGAGCGATGCTGAACACAGATAATACATATAACTGTTTTTATCCGGTGTTACGATACGCCGTCATTATGGCCTCTGATTAATTTCATTAACCCCTTCTCTACCGTACCGGACAATTTGACCGGTGGCGCGTAAAAACAGGGCAACGCAATAGGAGTGCCTCTAAATCATTGAAACTACGATCATAAGATATATGATCTATATATCATATTTTTGGAAATTTCCTCTATTTTTTGACTATGTAAAAATCAATAAAGTAAGTAAAGCCATTAAATTTAAAAAAGCATTTAAAGTGAAGGACGGCTTCGTCTAAATATGACGCAACGCTTTTTCGCAAGGTCATTTTCCCCCTTGATATGATTTTTTTTATTTTCCTTATGAATTCAATATTTTTTATATTTTTGAAAAGCATATATTCCCTGCTTTCAGAAGATAGAAAAAATATTTTTAATGCCTGACAAAGTTATAAGAAAATAGCAATTTTTTTGCACATGATCGTTTTCTTACGATTTTATTTTTCAATGTTTAAACATATCGGCGTTTTACCTATATTTATATATGGAAATAGGGAAAAGTAAATACAGCTTATAAAAGTTGAGGAAATTTCCATTTTGATGGGCCCTTATTCGTGTTATAATTCTCGGTAGTTTTTATATTACGATAAAATGAAATTGGGACATGATGCGCGGTTTTCTTTAAAATTAGCGACAAAACGTCGTCGCTAAAAGCGATCGACGGACATCGCACAATAAAGTGGTGAAAACTATAAAATTTGTATTGTCCTCTTTTAGTAAATTCAGTACCTTTTGATACATAAAACAATATACACATATGTATGAAATAATCAGCCAGGTATTCTCTGCTTTTTAAAAAAAGCATAAAACGAATATTGGTATATAACAGTTACACAACCTACATGTAACTTCATAAAACACCTATTGAGAATGTTACATCGGCAGAGTAAATTTAAAATAAAAGATAAATAAAATACTTCAATTTCAGATATAAACATTATATTTGTTCGAAATAGGAATAATTTCCCCCCTGCCAAACAAATAAAACTAAAAATAAGTTCGCATATAGCCTATAGGCCTATAGTTTTATTTTTCCGCGGACCCCGCGGGGTTTTCTGAAAGTGTGCACGGGGAACACGTGTTTCCAACACAGCTTCACTGTAACTGCGAAGGCTTGTATTTTACATCTTTAAAGCGACCTGATGTCAGAAGAAGATGCCCTGGAATTTCTGTTGCAGGATGACCCAAACGATCATGCATTCAGTATAAACATGTACATGTAAGTTGATGTAGCCACATGGCCGACTAGAAAAAAAAAAAAAGTTTTGTTATGTTATGAAAAATTCACGATTAATCAACGCGATTTGATGCCATAATTTGTCGTTTCATGAGAGAAAATATCTATATTTTATGATATCTAAACCAAGTTAATAACACCCAATTGTTTATTAAGAGCTAATATCATTTAATCTGTCCTGGTCCGGCATCAATCCATCTGATTAACACCCCCCTTTTCCCAGAATTCTCTCCGTACCTGACGCGCGAGTGTAAGAAGTGGGTGGATTTGGTGTACAATGCGAAGGGGGATAGTGTGGTTTTAATCAGACTGGGCATTCATGGCCGCTGGTGAGAGGGCTATTTTCCAGGATTTTCCCATGTTTATTAAAATTTATCTTTCTATGAATTGTAATGATTATCATAATATCTGGATTATTTTCTTCATATTGTAACAGAAATATAAACGAAATGTGTTTGGGTCGAAATGGGTGGGTGGGTGTGGGGGGGGGGGGGGGGTGGTGGGGGGTACGTAACATCAAAGTCTGATTATGACAGGCTAATGAAAATCATATAGATTTCTCTTTTATCCAAATTCATGTATTTTATATACACTGAGTATATTATGACCATAAATTACATGTGCTCTATACATGCTGGTACTGGTATGCTATGAGATGTGATCTTGCCTAGATTTTCTCTAATTTCGACTAAATCCACACCCCATCAGAGTACCATGCAAGGGGATTTAGACACTGTGTACCATGAAGAACCAATTCAATTCTACTTTTATATCTGGGGTCACATACTTTCCCTCAGAGTTGCAGTATTTTCGCTGGACCCTGTAGGTTTTAACCTGAATTTCTTCAGTACCTCCCCCCCCCCAATGTATATGCTAGGCATAATGCTGACACCTACACCATGCATATTTTTTTCCATTACGCACTCTGCTACACTTGCGATGTATAACAAAATATTACATTCATATCTAACACATCTATGTACGCAATCCCCTACCAAATGTCACTTCAAATACAGGACATCTCTATCTTTCAATAAATTTGAAATGTACTTAAGTTCGAAACTGTCCCTTGCTACCATGAAACTTATATTTTGCTTTAAAACATAAACCAACAATTCTTAATTGTAATTTCTTTTCATCTTTAAAAAGGGTATTGACATCCCAATATTTAGTGGGAAGTTCCCAGGTATCGTCCGCTAGTGACAGTCTGCTGGCGAATCCAGGCGTGCGATGGAAGGATGCTTATGTGAAGGACACAGGGACACCTGATCCAAGAACTGTGGCATTTCATTCAGAGTGACAACCTGAAATTCAGTTGGTATGACTCTTTGAGGTTAAATATAGGGTTTAATCTGTATACATTTGGTTAACAATAAATAATGATAAATAAATCCAGATAATACATTCACAAATGGAATCATGGCATTATGATACACTGAAATGCATGTTGTACTGTTTTTTACTGCATTACTAGGTATCACATACATACAAAGAGACAAAATATGGAAAATCATTATTCTGTTTCTAATTATAAGGTATAACAATTTTTCTAAATGCTGACAAAAAAGGTATGGTGGCCAATACTGATTTTATTTTCAATTTCCTTTCAGATACGGGACCCGATTATTCAGAGAACTGCAAATTTTAGGAAGCTGTTTTTGACAGAAGATTTGGTTTTCTCCATCTGTATTGCCACCAACCATTATGCTGAGATGGTCATATCTAGGGGGAAGGATTGTCATTATGCTTCCCAAGGAAGTTCGCATCCTCTCACTGAAGAGTAATTGTACAGGTAATACTAGTTTTAAAGTACCGATATTGTGACAGTGATTTTCAGTTTAAAACGAATAATAAAATGCATAATAAAAAAGATTATCTTTACCAAAATTAATCTTGCTGTGCGTCTAACTTATTTATTAGATGTTTACTACAATTACCTCTGATAAAATTTCATAAGTAATTAATGCATACTAGTAATTTTCAGAGGGCCTTGACTATAGAAAACATTTACAGAGCCATTTGAGCATTCAAAAGCTCTGACAATACATTAGTATTTAGGGCTAAATATTAAGAAATTCTTTTTTCTTCAGATTTTTGTGCATTATCTTATGCATGTTTGCTGTGAAGTTCCAGTTGATAGACATATATTGGTCAATGCATGCCCCTATAGGAACAACCCAGTACAGTGTATCAGGAATGATGTCTAGAAATAAGTTTTAAAAGGTTGAATATAAGAACATTTTGTTAAATATGATGCAAGTACATTTAAATCTAGTGATTGAAAGTTAGTACTTGAACATTCGTATACGTTGAACTTACAGAGGAAAAACGGGTAGTACTTTTTGATAAGGTATTGTTGCTTAGCAACCAAATATATTTGAATGCAAAAAATTTAAATATTTTAGATTAACAATAAAGATCTTTGTTTTAATGTTGCAATATTTATTCTATTTAGTGGAACATAATGGCAAAACGTCATATTATTAGAAAATGATGGATATGTACAATGTATATAAAGTACAAAGTTTCCATTTTATGACCTTTGACCTCAATTCTCTTCATCATATTTTTTGTTAAAAACCTTTTAAAATGATTAAAATTTATTTAAAGATTATATTTTTAAAATAATGTGACATTTACTAATCAACACTCAGTGTAATTGTGTTTAAATTGTGTCAAATGTATGTAGAAAGGCAAATTATGGTCAAAATTGTACTACGAGTGTTGTTACTTAGCAACCAAAAATATCTGTTTGTCAATAAGATTGATTAATTTGATTGTGATGCGTTTGTAGTATTTTTAAAGGCACATCAGCTCATACATTTAGATTTTCCTATTTTTGACTCTAATCTAGTGAGAGGGGTCGTAATATATATATTTCAGAGAGAGAAAATTGCAAAAATGTGCACATATATGACCTTTGACCCCGTAGCTCTCTTTGAGATCATGGGATACCTTGACAAACTTTATACGAAATTATTCCCTGTCCAATTCCTAACAAAATTATATGTCATATGCCTATCCTAAATCGTAATACATGCAGATTTTATTCGATGTAAAAATATTGTCATTTAGTCTTTAAAAACCTCTAAAATGTGCCGGTAGAGAAAGGGTTAACAATACAGCTAGCATTCATTTTCGCATTTTATCTTTTACCTTTTAATTTCTTATGCTAGGTGCATTTTGTATATTTTCTTCAACATGATATCCGCCTCTTGAAAAACAATCGTCAATGATATCTTATCATGTTCGTGGGTTAGACTGGCCTTCAAAACACTTATCTTCTAAAATAATCTTCTATGGATAATTTATTCAAGCTACCACTTTTAGTCGATACAAGGAATTGGGTATTTATTATGGGAATTGGAAACTAAGCATTTACATCTATGTTTCAGTGGTCGCTATTGAATATATATACAATTTAAGATCTACTTTAGTATTAGATAACAGCAAGCGTAAACATCTTTCAAACTTTTACCGTAGTAAATGAGAGAGAAATAACATTACCATGAAAAGTTTCTTTGTCCGTTTAAAATCTAACAGATATATGATTGTTTCAGAAATTGCAAAGTAATTAATTGGAATGTTGCTACAATGATCGTCATAACATCTCTTCAACCGTCCAATCAAAGATCATCCTAGTGGTTTCAATGTTGGGTATCGGTACACCAGGTAAAGATTCCTACATTTTCAGACTGTAGCTATGTTCATCACATTATATCACTAATTCATTATGCTTTAAACATATTTTGATATACGGGGTGGAGGTACGATAAAAAAGAGGTGAAAACGGAACAATTATACTTGTAATTAATTCGATATAAATTGAGGGTAGGGCAAACACTGGATCCACTTTCCGTAGTTCATTAAAGTTGAATTTTAAATTCCAGTTTTCACTAGGAAAATTGTAACTTTAAACCCATTTAATCTTGAACCATCCTCATATATTATTTTAACACTACATTATGTAAAGTGCTTTAATTTAAAAAAAAGCATAAGAAAGTCAATGGAATTTATTTTGAAAACAATTTGCTATGCTACGTGGAACATACATGTAGACATGTCTTTCTAACTGAAATAGCCTAGGTTGAAATGAAGAATGTAGTTCAAAACAGATATTTTCAATCTTGAAATATGCAAATAATTTATCATAAAACTTAGTACGATAGAGGTGAACATCGGGGAAAAGAAGATTCACTAATAATGCAGTAAGTTCGTCTAAATGTTTAACAGAATCAATAAGCAATGTTTGGTTCCCATAGCATGCTTGACTTGAGAGTTGATGATACATGTTTGTGCAGCCAGTACTAGTTTCTTTAGCAACAGAAAGAAGAACTTGTAATTCAGACTTGAAAATTATATTTTGTAAAGTGGGATCTTGAAGTAATTAAGATTGGGATTCAGGAGAGATAATGTATTGATAACAGTTTTTTTTCCTCCCCCAATTTTTATTGCGAAAGCATATAATCACCGTGTTGTTTGTCCGTCCGTCCGTGCTCATATTTCCTAAACATTTCATTATAAATGATCACAAATATTCTTTTAGACACATCTTTTTGAGCAAGGTCATTCTGGGCCCTCATAACATGTACATTATATAAAGAAAAGGTTCCTTATTTCTAAAGTTTATGAACAGGTATTGACCACGTATCACACAAATAAGTAACATCAGATTGCTTACAGGTAAAGGCCACTCTAAGTTTTTTTGTGTGAAAATCAATGCCCTTCAACATATACATTATATATGAAAAAAGAAACTACACATTTCAACAAATATCTAATAACAGTTTAAGCGCCACTTCCCATGTGAGGTAGTTTGTTAGTAAGATCCAGATCAGGAAGCATTCATCAATTTGACTGATGTTCGGGTTGTTACAAAGCAATAGATAGTAACAGTTCTAGAGGTGAGAATTTTAATTGTCAACGTTTATAGGAGTGATTATTAC
The DNA here is from genome assembly GCF_947568905.1 of Ostrea edulis. Lineage (NCBI taxonomy): Eukaryota > Metazoa > Mollusca > Bivalvia > Ostreida > Ostreidae > Ostrea > Ostrea edulis. The sequence goes on along the minus strand of NC_079166.1, from coordinate 83,979,624 downwards.
ATTTTATTAACATATCTAGAGGTGATATATTTATTCTGTCTACAGCTGTAGAGGTTAGACATTTATTTTCAACAGTTCTTGACGTTAGACTGTTATATCATTAGCATTTCTAGAAGTGATAGTTTTATTTCGTCCACGGTTCTAAATGTGAAAGATCCTTATTGGTATTGTACAAAGATTCATATACAGATGTTTTAAGTTTCGTTATTGATAAATGTTTAGATTTATTCATGTTAACAATACATTTGTGCACTACATCGCGGGATATCTACTTTGTGCTTCTAAATCAGTCTATCAATTTAAGTTCCGTCCATTCATGAGCCACCTGATGAGGTTTTGGTGATATGCCTTTGTGACAGGAAGTTTGACGAGGACGTTATTGATACGGTAATTGTCACAGCATTGACAAAGTAGAGCTTAATTGTCATTGTTACGGTAATTTTCATATTAATAACACCATGTGATTGATACGATAATTGTCAATTAATAAGACAGTAAATGTATTGTCACTGAAACGGCAATTGTCACATGAATAACATCATGTCATTGATACGGTAATTGTCACATTAATAACGTAATGTGATTGATACGTGAATGATTTGTCCTTAATACAGTAATTGTCACATTATTAACATTGTAAATGTCATGTAATTGATAAGATGATTGTTACATCAATAACACAGTCAATCACATATGGTTGATACAGTAATATTTACATTAATAACACGATAATTGTCATGTCATTGATACGGTAGTTATAACGTTAATAATACAGTGAATGGCATGTCATAAACACGGTAACTGTCACATCACTGAAAGATGAGGAACAGTGATCAATTGTATAATTCCTATGATCAATGCAAAATAGAGAGTTGGACAAACACAGACCCCTAGGCACACCAGGGGTGGGATCGATACAGCTGTTGTCACTTCATTGACACATTTAAATGCCATTTGATCGACACGGCAATTTTCACGTTAACAACACAGTAAATGTCATATCATTGATACAGTAATTGTGATGTATTGTGTCGTGTGACTTACTTCCTCCAAAAAAACTTCTTTTAAGGGTCATTTAAATCCACACAATTAAAATTCAAAGCTCATTGTGATAGGAATGGAGTTTGATGTGTGGGGTGTCTAAACGGCTGAGACCAACTGTATTTCATTTGAATGATTTCTTCTATTTCTACAATTGTATGTTACCTATAGTGGAAGTGCAGTTAATTATTCTGAAAATTATTTGTGTGTGTCTCATCAGTATCTTTTTAAGTCAAAGCTTTTCAATTTGAAATGCTTTGACACAAGGACCTGGGATTGGGGGGGGGGGACTTGAGATATAGTTACCTTGGGTTTAGGGGTAGGTGAAATAAGATACAGTGACCTTGGGTTTAGCGGTAGCAAAATTGAGATGTTGTAACCTGATATTTAGGGGTAAGGAAACCGAAATATTGTTACCTTAGGTTTAGGAATTAGGAAAACTGAGAAAACTCAGGTGTTGTAACCTGGGTTAAAGACCCAATAATAATACTGTACGGTTTTTTCACTGATCACTGGATGTGGGCGGAGCTCATCTATGGTCATTGCTATTTACCTGGAATTTACTCGGCCGATAGATCAGGGTGCCGTGGATACTTTTGATGTACACAGGAAGGGTATCAGGGCTGTCAGCAGTGTTTCTGTGGTCATAGTGTTTGTATAGTGGTTGTATCCCTATGCCTAGATGTCTACACCACCCCTCTTTCTCTCTTTTACTCTCAGTCATTCATGATATAAATCATTTCAATAAGCTACAGTTTTAGAAATCAATGGGCAAATTACTGATTGATTTCTGATTGTGCAATTCTATAATACATACATGTACATGCATATAAAGTAGGAAATTACAATTATATCAAAATTGCCTTGTTCAGGGGTCTTTTTAAAAACAGTTGAATTACGAGAAAATAACAGTTGTGGACATGTCAATGTAACCAAAACTCTAGAATACAGGGCTTCCTCAAGATCTAAAGAATGCGTATAGACACTGTCTGTTACTGTTATCAACACACCTCACTGGGGTAGCTCTAAACCACAGTTTCTGCAGATGTCACTCGACCTGAAATGTATTGTTAAATATTTGAGTGACAGACGGTTAACAATTTAGGGTGTTAAATTAAAGTTGGGTCTTTAAGGAGTAGGAAAGCTAATATGTTGTAACCTGGGATTCATGGGTAGAAAAACCGAGATGTTGTAACCTGGGATTTAAGATTGGGAAAACTGAGATGTAACCTGCAATTAAGGGGTAGGAAAACTGAGATGTAACATGCGATTTAATGGTAGGAAGACTGAGATCTAACCTGAGATTTAGGGGTAAGAAGATTGAGATGTAACCTGAGATTTAGGGGTAGGAAGACTGAGATCTAACCTGATATTTAGGGGTAGGAAGACTGAGATCTAACCTGATATTTAGGGGTAGGAAGACTGAGATGTAACCTGAGATTTAGGGGTAGGAAGACTGAGATGTAACCTGATATTTAGGGGTAGGAAGACTGAGATCTAACCTGATATTTAGGGGTAGGAAGACTGAGATGTAACCTGAGATTTAGGGGTAGGAAGATTGAGATGTAACCTGAGATTTAGGGGTAGGAAGACTGAGATCTAACCTGAGATTTAGGGGCAGGAAGACTGAGATCTAATCTGAGACTTAGGGGTAGGAAGACTGAGATGTAACCTGAGATTTAGGGGTAGGGAAAAGGGGATGTTGTAACCTGGGGGTTAAGGTTAGGGAAACTGAAATGTTGTAACTTGGAATATAGGGGTAGGAAAACTTAAGATGCAGTGATGTCGAGTGAAGGGGTAGGAAAACTGAAGATGTAGTACTCTCCTTTTGCTTGCAGATTACAGGGGAGGAGTTTGTGTTGAATGATCTCCTGGATATCATATTCTATGAAGACTTACAGATAGTAGGACTCGGGTCTGTATTTCTGTTTTACGTTATGAAGATTTACAGAATCTAAAGGGGCTGTAAGCTTGCAAACGAGATGACGCTAGATTTGAGTACTTCCGGTTACAACCAAACCTTTACGCTTTGCATGCAGTTGGAAATATCCTGCAGTTTTTATCGTTTTTGGTCGATGCAAAGAAGTAGACGTTATGGGGAATGTTGTGCAGGTAAGTATAAATGCATTCAAATACCGGTAGTATACTTGATTTCCATTAAATAATAAATATCTTGGTTTTGTTTGTTACCACATCTAGGGCCTTCATACCGATCATCAGTCTTTAGTAACATATACGCTCAAGCAGATCTAAATAGATTTACATTTATTTATTTACAATCCACAAATCAAAATGTACACCGAAATACTTCAGATGCAGTCACGCTTGAAAATGTATAAATCAAATGTTTATAGAGGGAGGAGCATGGTTTTACGATATATAGAGATACTTTTTACGAAAAACATTCCTAGACACGGCAGCTGTAGTACTACTACATAGTACTATTTCTATATACAACATCACTTCATCACTGATTTGTTATCGGCGTCGCGCGTACATGATGTTGATTAGCTGCAATTATGTAGCCCTAGTCTCCTTTAAAAAGGAGGGGGGGGGGCATCAGAGTCAAAAACTCGGAGAGGGCTACATTATTGCAGTTAGACCTTGATAAATGTAATATTTACACAATTCATAGACAGCCTTTTCAGTTCATGCAGCTGCAATATTAACCGGACTCAGACACAACCAATATTTAAACCTAAAAAAAAAAAAAAATAACCCCCCCCCCCAAAAAAAAACAACTGCAAATACACACACACGCGCACGCACTTTGAAACTGTTTAATGATTTAACTAAAATGATAGTACAATGCAATATTACTGCTTTTTTTTAAACTGAGTGTTCAAATTAATGTTTTCAAATTGTTTCTTAATTTTGTTTCTATTCTTAATAAAATATTTCCTTTCACATTTTCCGTTTTTTCTTTGGAAATAGTTTCAAATAATTATAAAAATTCAGCGACCGATTATGCTTTGCATGGGAATTATGTACTGATTTTATAATCTCACAGAATATTGACAGTGGCGAATTTAAGGGGGGAGGGGCAGCAGGCGCCCCACCCCCTAACATTTTCAAAACTAAGGTAATTCGTGGTCTCTTGTTTAGAAAAATGCAAACAATAAAATAAGCAATAATTTCTTCCACTCTCGGAGAAATAAATGACAAAATCTTTTGATTTATTGGATTACTTTTATCAGGAGAACTTACATTTCTTCTAAAAACCCTTAACATTTGCGTCATTTTATTAATTTCACTTTATTAAACATGACAGAAAATAGTAAAAATTACTACTTGGGATTAATATTTCAAGCCCTATAAAATCTGTAAAATCCAGGAGCTTCCTGGGATTTCGCTCCCCTGGACCCCCACCAGTTCTTCGCCCTGTACCCACTGGGGTCTCGAGGCGGCCCCCAGATCCCCTGCCTTGTAAACTTGCGCCCCCCCCCCCCGCAATTCCTGGATCCGCCCCTGATTAATTATAAACGGATCATATCCACAGCATGCACAGTGCGTCAAGTTGATCCATTTCGACTCCTGGTAGACTGTCAAACAATAGTTCTAAAAAACTCTTGCGCTTGTTCACTTAGATTTACTTTTTACTACACCAGGAGTATTTCGGTGTTGTAATTGACATAACTATAGGAATGAGAGTACCAAACGCACGCACGCGTAACCCGGACGCAGTTTACCCCAAGATTGAGCGGAGGTATGTATAAATGTCGAAGTTTTTGGAATTAAAAGAAATATTATAGAGGTTCATATTAATTGTCAGGATGAAAAATTATCGCACAGAATCGAGAAATGATTGAGGAAATTACCATGGTAGGGGTATGCTTCAAATGAAGGTTGTAATTTACTGCAGATTGCTATGTGTTGTAAAAAAGTACAAATATGGCCTATAAAAGGCACGGGACCCTATATAATTTTTGTCGTTTTCTATCAACATTTGGAATGAACTTTCAAATCTTTGCGGTCATTTGTTTAAAATTAATATAGTTAATTAGTGAGAGGGCCAAAAGTTAGCATTGAGGTCTATGGGAAATGAATTGGTACTATTTTTTCTAAAGCCAAGCTAAGGATTTTTCATAATATTTATCGCTTAGAAAATGTACGTATAACGTACCCAACAAAAAGTGCTCCACATATACGACGCCTAGCGCCTAAACTAGGACTTGTGCCACTTAGGAGACCACAGGGCATTTTAATACATTGACCCCCTAATAGGATCTGAACCCAAAAGGGTAAGTATAGGCACCGATTTGGGGCATGGAGGCGCCAAATATACCCTATTTTCACTATTTGACTATATGAGATAGGGGTCTAGGTACGGCGCCTAGCGCCTAAACTAGGACTTGTACCACTCAGATGACCACGGGGCATTTTAGGGCATTGGCCCCCTTAAAATAGAATCTGACCCCAAAAGGGTAAGTATAGGCAACAATTTGGGGGCACGGAGGCGCCAAATATACCCTATTTTCACTATTTGACTATATAGATAGGGATCTAGGTACGGCGCATAGAGCCAAAACTAGGACTTGTGCCACTCAGATGACCACGGGGCATTTTAAAGCATTAACCCCCTAATAAGATCTGACCTCAAAAGGGTAAGTATAGTTACTGATTTGGGGCACGAGGGCGCCAAATATACCCTATTTAACTATACGCGATAAGGGTCTACGTGCGGCGCCTAGCGACTAAACTAGGACTTGTGCCACTCAGATGACCACAGGTCATATTAGGGCATTGACCCCCTTAATAGGATCTGACCTCAAAAGGGTAAGTATAGGCACCGATTTGGGGCACAGGGACACCAAATATACCCTCTTTAACTATATGTATATGCGATAGGGGTCTAGGTACGGATTGACGGACAATCTGATAAAAAATTATCCTGACTTATAAGCAGAGGGTCAATATCAATGTCTTATGAATTGTTTGAAATACTGACTTTTTCAATATTGTTTAAAACAAATTATTGTAAATCTATTTTGATCATTGTCAGAATGTTAATTTATATCTTCAGGCCTCGTGCTGAACAACCTGATTGGGAAGAAGGGCAGCCTCACCTCACTACAGGATTACTGGGATGTGGCCACGTTCTTTGAAATCTCCGTCCTGGCACAGGATTATGGGAAGGCCGTCCAGGCGGCAGATTGTATGTTCAGATTAGAACCCCCAAACTGGTGAGTGTGGACCTGGTGCTCTCCAAATTCTCGTATGATGTCTAATTTACAGGTTATCTCATGTCCTGTACTGTGTGACAAAATATATTCTACTGTCCTCCTTTGTACTGTGTGACAAAATATATTCTGCTGTCCTCCTTTGTACTTTGTGACAAAATATATTCTACTGTTGTCCCTTGTACTGGGTGACAAAATATATTCTACTGTCCTCCCTTGTACTGTGTGACAAAATACATTCTACTGCCATCCCTTGTACTGTGTGACAAAATATATTCTACTATCCTCCCTTGTACTGTATGACAGAATCTATTCTACTATCCTCCCTTGTACTGTGTGACAAAAGCTATTTTACTGTCCTCCCTAAGGCTCCCTTGTACTGTGTGACAAAATATATTATACTGTCCTCCCTAAGGCACCCTTGTACTGTGTGACAAAATATATTTTACTGTCACAGGGTTTGACACTAAGGCACGTCCGACCGACCGAGTCTACTAAATGATAGGTCAGGTCGGGTAAAATATCGATTTACTAGTCCGACTGGTCGTGTTGAAAAAATAAGCAAGAAACTTTAGTTTAAACCATAAGATATCTTATTTTTAACTAACAAAAATAACTGTAAAGAGTTTGCTAGCAATTTTGAACCGCGTGATGACAAAATCTCTATTTTTAGTTCTAATATATAAGTCGCTGTCGGAAGTGATGTTTTACGACATTTACTCTTTGTTAATGTGTGTAAAGTTATGTTTCGGATAAATAGATATAAACTGAACTTATTTTCGTTTAAAAAAACCAAAACAGATTATTTTAATTGAATATCAAATTAATAAATTACATCGTAAATAGCCATTTTTCGGTGTTGACACATGTGCGGGGATGTCTCGACTTCTCGTCCTCAAGGAAGGATGTTCCGAGAGAAAAAAGGAATAGGTTGGGAAGAAAGAAAACACTGGGCTTGTGAAATAGAAATTTTGAGGCCATTTTATTCTAACAAATGGACTAAAGAATTTCTGTGCCGAGTAGAATTTAAAGAAACAGAAAATGCGTTTGAAAATAAAAGCATTAAATTGAATGACGAGACTAAAAGATGTTTTTGAGACAATTAAGTACGTTTTAGTTTAAACTTAACGTTTGTCATTTGAATTATGTACTTAAATATGGAGAAACCACCAGGGTTTTTTTCTCTGGTAAGTTGGTCAGGGCTAGTTGATGTAAGGTCAGGTCTAGTAAAAATCATTTGAAGTAGCCCGACTGATCTAGTGCTAAAAAAAGTAAATGTCAAACCCTGTGTCATCCCTTGTATTGTGTCACAAAATACATTCTACTAACCTTTACCTGACACACTGGTCATACATAAAATCTTATAAACATTGAAAACAAAAGTAAAATATAAAAATGTAGGTGGTTACTTGTGAAGGGAAAAATGTTATAATTTCAACTGTGAGCAACTTGGTTTTGAATTGGTGAGATATTTTAGAACCTCATTGCTTATTTACACAGGTACCTGAAATCTACAGTGGGTAATGTATCTTAATCATGAGGTTTAAGAAGACAACAAGTTATTCCAAAGAATTACAGGTAAAAAAGTCAGGGATTTTAATAGTATAAAAGGGAAAATTTTGTACCAACATACATGATTTTTTCATTTAAAAAAATGTATATTACAAGAGGCACATTGATGATAAAAAATTTCAAGAGATTAAAGATTGAAAAGAAAGAATGTTTTAAAAATCACAACAGCTGAGCCATTTTAATATGATTCGGGTGAGTGATGTGACCCATGGCCTCTTGTATGTTCCCCATCCTAAAAGCATAGTGTCTGGTTTCCAGCCAACGTACAAATCTGCATAATTTTGTACCCGTGAACAAAGCGGAAATCACCAAATTGGGAAATTTTGAACCCATGGAAATATTAAGCACACTACGTCAACAGCATGAGGAGAATTTTTTTCATATTGATATGAAAGTTCTGTTGTGTAGCATGACCTCGGGTTTAATTATATCCAACAGGTTACAAAAAGTTTAAACTTGGGTTGAGTTAAATCAACATTACCGGTATGTAGGTCACAATAAGTTTAAAGGTTGTTGAGGAATATATGGGGGAAAAAATCAAATATCTTTTTAACAATTACAAGCTAGCCTTTAAATCAGTATGCAGTCATTCTCTATGTAATTTGAATTTGTTTACACGACTAATTGTGCCTAATTTTGCTTTAATGTTAATGGATTTTAATGTTGATGTTAATAATTTAATGTTTAATTTAGCATTAGGCAAATTGTCAGGGTAGAGTATACAGTCTATGGAACTAAGGCAGCCACAACAATGTTTTACAAAAAAATCCATAATCATTAATTTGATATAATAAAATTTTACTTGTAACACACAATTTATTGGATCTTATCAAACGTTTAAACAAAGTTGCTTTTTAGTCTTGCTATATGGCGTCTTATGGATTACGTCACAATACGTTGGCTGTTAAGTTTCCATTTTGTTGCTACGGCAATATAGGTTTGCATTGTATTAAATTCATATTTTCTGTATAATTACTCATCAAATGATATTAAACATGATTTTCTAAATCAAATTATAAGGAATGAAAAGTAATTTTTCTCATGTCATATGATATAAAGTAAGTTTGGGCAATTTACACTGTTTTATTAACCACTTTGATAAAATTGAAATGCCCTTGAACTTTATTATCTTTATTTCATGTTGCAGTTATTTAATTTCTGGATGGAATTTTTCGCAGAAGCTTGTAAAACTGACTCCAAGGAACTGACCAGTAGTTCATTTCCTGTGAGTATGTAATAAAAATTTACATTTACCATGAGTTTGTCATTAAAATTTACATTTGCCGTGGGTATGTCATAGAATTTACATTTACCATGTCAGAGTATGTCATCAAAATTTACATTTCCCGTGAGTATGTCTTAAAAATTTATATTTCCCTTGAATATGGCATAAAAATTACATTTCCCGTGATTATGTCACAATAAAGCACTATAAACATTTACATTTTCCGACTGCTGGTGACAGATGATAATTAATTACAGGTAATACTTAATTATACATGTAGATGATAATTAATTACAGATGATGATTAATTACAGGTGTTGGTGCAGGAGCCTACTAAGGTTTTGATGGCGAGTTACGTCCAGATAAATTGGGATGAAGAAACAAAAGAAGTGAGACTATGGCACGTTTATCCCGAGACGGAGAGTAGCAAAGACCATGAATGGACGTTCCCTGCTACCTCTATCAAAGGAGTCGGGTATCGGTCATCATTCCATCTGTCTATCTTAAAGTCTTCCCTCAATCCATCTCTGTCTATCAAGTCATCCCTCATTCCATCTGTCTATCAGTCTTCCCTCAATCCATCTCTGTCTATCTATCAAGTCTTCCCTCATTCCATCTGTCTATCAGTCATCCCTCATTCCATCTGTTTATCTCAGTCATCCCTCATTCCATCTGTCTATCAGTATTCCTTCATTCCATCTGTCTATCAACCTGTGTATCTTGTCCCTAAATCTGTCTGTCAATGAATGTTTTGTATTTCAACCCTCATTCCATCTGTCTATCTATCAAAGTCATCCCTCAGTCCACCTGTCTATCAAAGTTCTAATATACAGAAACGTGCAAAAGAAGACATAGCAATTTTTCATATATTTATAGAATTAAGGAGGAGTACTACACCAGAGGAGTTTGATATGGATTAAAAATGGAGAATGTGTTCGGCAATATTTCAAAATTGAAAACTTTCAATTCACTTTACGTACAGGGTTTGACATTTAATTTCTTGAGCACTAGACCAGTCGGGCTTCTTCAAATGATTTTTACTAGACCTGACCTTACATCCACTAGCCCTGACCAACTTTCCAGAGAAAAGAAACCCTGCTGGTTTCTCCATATTTAAGTACTTAATTCAAATGACAAACGTTAAGTTTAAACTAAAACGTACTTAATTGTCTCAAAAACATCTTTAGTCTCGTCATTCAATTTGATGCTTTTATTTTCAAACGCATTTTCTGTTTCTTTAAATTCTATTCGGCACAGGAATTCTTTAGTCTTTTGTTAGAATAAAATGACCTCAACCGCTTTTTTAAAATTTCATTTTCATAAGCCCTGCTTTGTTTCTTCCCAACCTACTCCTTTTTTTCTCTCGGAACATCCTTCCTTGAGGACAAGAAGTCGAGACATTCCCGCACATGTGTCAACAACGAAAAATGGCTATTTACGATTTAATTTATTCATTTGATAGACACTTTCTTATATTCAATTAAAATAAACTGTTTTTTTTTTTTCAAATGAAAATAAATTCAGTTTATATCTATTTATCCAAAACATAACTTTACACCCATTAACAAAGAGTAAATGTCGTAAAACATCACTTCCGACAGCGACTTATATATTAGAACTAAAAATAGAGATTTTGTCATCACGCGGTTCAAAATTGCTCGCAAACTCTTTACAGTTATTTTTTTTAAAGTTAAAAATAAGATATCTTATGGTTTAAAATAAAGACATTCCCGCACATGTGTCAACAACGAAAAATGGCTATTTACGATTTAATTTATTCATTTGATAGACACTTTCTTATATTCAATTAAAATAAACTTCTTTTTTTTTCAAATGAAAATAAATTCAGTTTATATCTATTTATCCGAAACATAACTTTACACCCATTAACAAAGAGTAAATGTCGTAAAACATCACTTCCGACAGCGACTTATATATTAGAACTAAAAATAGAGATTTTGTCATCACGCGGTTCAAAATTGCTCGCAAACTCTTTACAGTTATTTTTTTTAAAGTTAAAAATAAGATATCTTATGGTTTAAAATAAAGTTTGTTGTTTATTTTTTCAACACGACCAGTCGGACTAGTAAATCGACATTTTACCCGACCGGACCTATCATTTAGTAGACTCGGTCGGTCGGACGTGCCTTAGTGTCAAACCCTGGACGTAGTTAAGAAAACGGAGTTTTAGTATACATGTAATCTGAAAAAATTGAAAACTCTGCAGGACTTTTATTTGTGATCTACAGTGCAGCAGTCATCACACTAACATATTGTGATACCTAACTAAGTGATAAGATTTGAAAGGAATACACAAATGTTGCTGATATTTATATTTTCGGTCTTGTTTTAAAAGAGGTGTAATTTCATTGTATGATTTTTATGTGTAAATTCATTCTATGGATTTCATTTTACTAGTTTGAAGTGTAATTTTGTGCTGTTTGATTTCAGCCTGTACAGGAGAGACTATCGTGCTGTATTTCTGTACGTCCAGGAAAACTCAGATGATTTCCACATCTTTTTTTCCTCGGAGCTCCAAAGAAGGGAGTAAGTATGTTATATTACATAATACTATTGGAATTAAATCATATTTCTAGCTGCAAATCATCTCCACTGAACAGAACCGTAGTGCATGAAGTAACTTACTCTCACAATATCAAGTTTCTTGCCCAATCCCGGTGTTTTAATCTATTTCTTCGGTCAAACATTTTACATGATTATATGTATGAATATGACCACTGACCTATTAACAGAGTTTCTATAGGAGAAATTTGTCAGACTTAGCTAAAATCAGGAGTAAAATATTACACAGAAAACAATTACAG
>NC_079166.1:83942781-83957781 GCF_947568905.1 Ostrea edulis | reverse complement strand
GTCAGCAACACCTCAGTACCTTGCAGTTAAAATAAGCCTGTGCCAGTAAGCAACTCGAAAGAACCCTACTGTCATACTCGTGTGCTTGTGCCAAATAACAAAATTTCGAATGTAATTCTTTGAGATTTATTTTTAATCAACTGCTCTAATAATGATGACTGTGCTATTCAAAATCTTAACACTCTTAGCCTATGGTCTTTTCCCAAAGATTGAGTGTTTGATGATTTGTGGATTCAAAGGAGAGTATATATATACATTATTTGCTGTGGTTCGGAATTACCATAGTGCTTAACAGTTATCTTATTACAGTTTATTTCTAGTCATCATGATCTATTGTTTTAAAATATTAATTAAGCTCTGATTTTAATTGTATAATTTCATTTTGATTATGTTTATAACCTAAATTCAAATCTTTGTCAGAAATTAATCTGTTATGTTAATAAATATTTTGCTTTTTACATATCTATACGCATGGGGGGAAAATGGATGCGCATCGATGGGCTGATATAATTTTTTATCTTTCTATTTCAAATTGGTATAATTGTCAATTTTGTGAACTATTACATGGTAACTGTTGTAAGTTTCATATAATGTCCAAAAATTGTTACAGATATAGCACCCCCTTGTAATTAACCTTTTACAAATTTACTCTATGGGACATAAACTGACAAATCATTGGAAAAAATTCAACTCTACTCCATGAAATGTATTTGAATTTTAATATCACATGTATAATGTGTCTATTTTTTATCATTTTAAAAATTTGTTTGCATCCTTAGGATCATTATGAATTTGTGTTAATTACTTATTGAACTACATATTACATATATTAGAAATATTTAAAACTACTATACATCTGTACTATCTCCTTTGTTAGTTATGTGATTATTATTGAATGTACTTGTCAACTGATGAAAAATTTAAGCTGTTACACAGGCATAATTATGTATTGTTAAATACAGTTCCAATTTTCAAATACCTGTCAGTTATTGTGTTCATTATTTTTTCAATCTTGTATTCCGTTATAGGAGTTACTAAATATGCAGGCCACAAGTAGACTCCTGTATGTAATTTTATTGCCTTGGCTGTTGATGAGGCGTATTTTCGCTAGAGACGTATTTCCTAGTTGAGGAGTATTTTCTTTTTAAAGGCGTACTTATTAATCTAGACGTACTAATTTGCATAATTCAAGCTAAATTACGCCCGGAGTACGCCTCAGGTACGCCAGTATTTTCCATAGGATTTGTTGTTAAAAATCTAGCTGGACTTTCAGAATTATGGGTACGCCAGGAAATTTTAAAAATTACGTGAGCAAATTTTCGTACGGGTAGTTGCACTACCTCTGAGGAAAAATTCAATTATATATGAATGTCAAATTTTCTGGGCATGAGTTGTAAATTTGCAATATAAATAGAGAAATTCTGTTTCTTTATCATATAATCATATACAATTCAAGCTCCTGAAGTCATTGTTCATTTTAGTTATTATTACTTAAGGTAACTCCATACTCGCAGTTTTATCTGATACAAGTTTTAAAAGTGTATTTATTTCCATTCATTATAGTTAAAACTAACAAATTATCAAATAAAATACATAGGTCATCACACTTTTTAAGATGCGAGACGTACATAAACAGAATCATATATCACGGTCAGAAAATTGCAGTTTTCCTTAAACAGCGTTATCAAAATTTCATACAAACTGATTATGACGATATATTAGCATTCATAACAAATTCATGACACTGTATCTTCACAAAAATATACAAAATGTCTATAAAAATAAAGGAAATCTTTCATATAATAGACTTGATAAAGAAATCAATAAAAACATAGTTATTGCCCTTGGATTCAATATTTTAAAACGTATTATTGATTATTAATCTATAACTTAGACTTTTGAAATAGTTTATTTTTAACAAGATTTTTTACAATAGATATCGGAAAAGACCCTAACAAAATTTATGTTCCTATCATGCATAAATCTAAATATATCATTGATTTTGCAAAATCTGATGACATCACAGGAGGGTGGAATTACTTTAATATTACATATATCAGTCAGTGCTCCAAGTTGCGAGTAAAACGGTCGCATTTGCGACCAGAAAATCAATTTTGCGACTAGAGATTATAATTAAGTCGCATTTTCGCGAGTGAAGAAAATTTGGGCAACCAGTAAAATTTTAGAATCGGGATCGGAAGTCTGAATAAATATTTTTAGTCTCGGTCAAAACAATCAAGATGGCGGGAAAACGAGGTTTAGAGCACTTTGGATTAAAACAGAAGCCTCAGCCTTGTACATGTAACAAAGAAATTCAAGAATCACACGGGGAAAGTTCTGCATCAAAAGATGGCGTAGCAACGTCTAAAGAGAAATGCAAAAGTAAAGGAAGAACCCCAGTCCTGAAATGGCGGAGGAAATTTTCGTGATGGCAAAATGTTTTGCAGAATTTGTGAGGCCAATAAGCCTGCAACGTCCACAATTTCTAGACATCCATTGTCCTATTTCGCCAGGACCGAGTGTACATCTTTCAAACGTGGAAATGTGAGTATTCACGGTAAGAGTAAGAGACATGTCGTTGTCCGTGACTGCATTATTAGCAGTAAGTCGAGCGGGGCAACTGTTGCTGTTAATTTTCAAAGACAATCAAACTCGGGATGTTGTGTTCTTATTGATGCTGGTACTAATTGTTCAGCAAAAGATCCAACAAAACTAGGAGCTCTTAATCTTATTCGCATAACATGATAAGCAGTGAAGGCCCACTTATTGATAACTTTAAAGCAAATCCTTGTGTAGAACGCTGGGTTTCTTCTCCAGAAGCGTACTGTAAAATATACAGGATGGCCCAATGCAATACAACTTTTGCCAGAGTAAATGCTTGACTTGTTAGCATCCAGCATGTTTCACAGTACATTTCTATTCAGTTTCAAAATATAAACAAACAAAATGTATACATGGTGTTGATTTTTTACTTGCAAGATATTCATATTTAAAAAAAAAACCTTGTAAGTCTTATATTTACAATTTAGCTTTTACTATGGCGAGTAGAAATTTTGAACATGGCGACTAGAAATTTGAAAATGGCGACCAGAAATATTTTTAGGTCGCCATAATGCGACCTGATAGCAGATGCGACTTGGAGCACTGTATCATGTTTTTTTATTAATCAATAAAAGCCCTGCGGCAATATGTGATGTGGGTTTTTTTTTATATATATATCGGCATTTTTACAAGACAAAAATCCCTCCCTGTATCCGGAAACAATCGTGTCCGCTCACGTTACCGATACGGAACTAACATTTTTTCCACTCGTCAAAACTCGTTTTGATAATTTACTTTACAATTCTGCCTCCTTCAACACTAAGGCCATAACAAATCATAACAGTCCTCCAGATAACTACCACCAAATAAATCCCTACCCAAATTATTTACTCTAAATATTGCAACCCGGCCAACTGAGTCTTTGACCCATTTTTTTCTCTTCATTTTAAACTCCTTTTGATTTTTAACAATCGCTTTCCATTGCCATAAAGGATCCACACTTATTACGAAATTTCTGTTTGTATTTTTTCAAAAGAGGTTGTTAAAGCAAAACAATACCTACACATAAGTGATGGTATTGTTTACTATTCTCGTTAAATGAATTTGAAATTTGATTGCATTTATTTTATCGTAAACTCCTTTATTTGTGTAAAGCAACAAGTAAATGACAACTGCAATAGACTGTTTGCATGTAAAACTTTTTTTGATGCACCAGATGCGCATTTCGTCAAATAATGTTTCTTCAGTGATGCTCAACCGAAATGTTTGAAATCCGAAATAACAATGTAGTTTTAGAGCTATTATAGTGAAAAACAGTGTGCCAAAAAAGTGGAGTCAAATTCGTCTAAGGATAAGAGCTATGCGTGAGGGAGATAATCCCTAATTTTGAAATGAATTCTAAATTTTGTAACAGCAATTGAATATACATCCATATTTTCAAGCTAGTAACGAAATATTTAGCTACTGGGCTGTAGAGATGTATTACACACAATTGTGTTGACATTTTTCTTTCGACATGTTCTTGAGTGACTTAATAATCCATCAAGATAAATTATCATATATAAATCAGTGTGTAAATTTCTTGTGTAAAATATTACTCGAAAATACACAGGATTAATTTCTCTTAGAGACTATACAAAAAGCAAATATATTAATTGCTGCTTTCTTATACAACTGATACACATGTAGAACAAATCAGTTTTATAACGAATTCATTATATTTGAATTATGAATTCGCTATTAACGTATAGTGAATTATGCTTATAGCGAATTTTTATAGTGTCCGCAGAAATTCGCTATATCAGAGTTTTACTGTATTGTATTGCAATTCAATTGTGGATATAGGCCTCCACTTTGTATAGTTTTGTTGCAGTTCATGTCTTTGTATATTTTCAATTCATGCTCACAAAGAATGATCTTAAAAACACCGTTCATATGTTACCTGTATCATAGACAGGAAGATAGTACCAAGTTTACAAAGTTATCATTTTAACAGACCATGTCAGAATATAGAAATCAGTATTATGAAATTATGATCAGAGATAGATATTGTTGTCTTTTAAATGATGAATTCTTTTAAACAAATTTTCTTGTGGCCATCTAGATGTATGAAGGAAGATATTTTTGACTTGTTTCTGTAGATTCTGTAGATGGAGATTTTTCTGGTATAGGAGTTTTCTGTATAGAGAGGTTACACTGTAGTAGTCCCTGTTACTAGGCTGTTATCATGTTCTATTGCGTTACTCATCGTACCCAAGTGCCAATAAACTAAACTGGTCCTGTGAATGAGACTGCACCGAGGCTCTTCACTGGCAATGGTGACGTCTCCATATGATGAAAAATTCTCAAGCGGGATTTTAAATGATATAAGATATACAGTCTCAAAAACAACTTTCTAACTACCGTAAATAATAATAATAATAATAATTGGTTTTATATAGCGCCTTTTCCAGCGTATGCTGCTCAAAGCGCTTTACAATAATCAATGTACATTATTACCCTGGCAGACCTTATATCAATCTAGAACTTTCTCAGCCTCCTAGGAAGCATGCAGTGCAAGCTGCCATTACAAGCGCTAGAGCACTAACATTCTAACAATATCTTTCACTGTCTATAGCCAGGATTTAGAATCATTAGATAATCAATCTAGGATAGCCTAATTAACAAAACTGTTTAACATACATTTTCACAGGCTTTAGAAAATTTAAATAAACCACCTGAAGTCACTTAAAGTCTAGTTGGACAAATGTTTGGAAGTTCATCCCGACATCCGAATTTGTGTCTTTTGTATAAGTCAGGCACATGAACTATCTTTGAATGTACATCATACGATATGAATTATCTTTGAATGTATTAATGTTCCATATTACATATGATATCATCTTTATTGCATGCATTGATTTTTCATTTCACATATAGATGCTTTCATTGTAAACACTCTTGTAATTTTTCAGGCAGATATCTGGTCTCTTGGTTGTACTGTCATAGAAATGGCGACTGGAAAACTGCCATTTATAGAGGTAAGTTCATCAACTGTCCTCCCATTTCTCTGTGTATTGTCATAGGTACTTATTCTGTTACAGTAGCTATTTATTGGTTTGTTTTATTGTTTTATCTATTTATTGTAATGTCTATTTTCTATAATGTTTATTTCAAGAGATAATTATATAGTGTTTATCAGATGGGTATCCATGGCCCACAATTGGATTCAAACTCGAACCCAAAATGTCGACTTTGATGTCCAGTTTTAAAGGAAAACTCTGTTCTATCAATCTGGAAGTAAATCCGATAGATGTGTCTTCTATTTCACAGCTGGGTAGTCCTTAGGCAGCCATGTTTAAAGTTGGATTTTACAAAATGCATCCAGAAATCCCAGGCAGTATGTCAGAAAATGCAAAAAGCTTTCTCCTCAAGTAAGTCTTACAGAAATATCAAACACTATGTCAGAAAATACCAAATCCTTCCTCCACAAGTAATTCTTACAGAAATATCAAACACTATGTCAGAAAATATCAAAGCCCCCCCCCTTCAATTAAGTCTCACAGAAATATCAAACACTGTCAGAAAATACCAAAGGCTTCCTCCTCATCAAACACTATGTCAGAAATTACCAAAGACTTCATCTCTATCAAATACTATGTTAGAAATTGCCAGACTTCCTCCTCTATCAAACACTATGTCAGAAATTAAAGGCTCTATCAAACACTATGTCAGATATTACCAAAGGCTCTATCAAACACTATGTCAGATATTACCAAAGGCTCTATCAAACACTATGTCAGAAATTAAAGGCTCTATCAAACACTATGTCAGAAATTACCAAAGGCTCTATCAAACACTATGTCAGATATTACCAAAGGCTCTATCAAACACTATGTCAGATATTACCAAAGGCTCTATCAAACACTATGTCAGAAATTACCAAAGACTTCTTGCTCTATCAAACACTGTCAGATATTACCAAAGGCTCTATCAAACACGATGTCAGATATTACCAAAGGCTCTATCAAACACGATGTCAGAAATTGCCAAAGGCTCTTATCAAACACTATGTCAGAAATTGCCAAAGGCTTCCTCCTCTATCAAACACTATGTCAGAAATTACCAAAGGCTCTATCAAACACTATGTCAGAAATTACCAAAGGCTATATCAAACACTATGTCAGAAATTGCCAAAGGCTCTATCAAACACTATGTCAGAAATTGCCAAAGGCTCTATCAAAACTATGTCAGAAATAGCCAACGGCTTTCTCCTCTGTCAAACACTATGTCAAAATTTGCCAAAGACTTTCTCCTCTGTCAAACACTATCATGTCAGAAATTGCCAAATGTTTTCTCCTCTGTCAAACACTATGTCAGAAATTGACAAAGGCTTCATCTCTAACAAATACTGTCAGAAAATACCAAAGACTTCTCCTCTATCAAACATTGTCAGAAGTTACCAAAGTGCTCAAGTAAGTGTGAAGGGAATATCACACACTATATAATGTGAAAGGAATTCAAATTTAATAATAACCCTCATTTTCCTAAAAGCAAACGTACATGGAATGTTGTTAGTGCATCTGATTCAGGCAATATATCAGATATACAGAATATTACTACCAAACTCAAAAATACATTTACTACAAGTTTTGTATTTGAATATTTGTATTTGATATCTTTTTTTTCATGGTTTGCAATGTAAGAACAGAACTGAGTTAGAGACTCTTACATTTTTGAATATGCAGGATTTTGAGGACATTTCGTTAAATTTGGGATCTATTATTAGGACATTTGAACCAAAGCCAGAACTACGTAGCAAAGCAGAGGATTTGCTGAAGCATCCATTTATTGTTGAGTGAGTCATTATTATACCCCCCGCAACAAGTTGTGGGGGGGGGGGGGTATACTGGAATCGGGTTGTCCGTCCGTCCGTCCGTCTGTCTGTGCAGATTCGTGTCCGGGCCATAACTTCTTTGTTCTTTGACTTAGGCATACCATATTTGGCACACAGGTAGATCACCATGAGACGATGTGTCAAGTACCTTCATGACCTCTATATGACCTTGACCCTTGACCTCAAGGTCAAAATTAAAGGTTTTTTACAATGGATTCGTGTCCGGGCCATAACTTCTTTGTTCTTTGACATAGGCATACCATATTTGACACATGAGTGTATCACCATGAGACGATGTGTCATGTACCTTCATGACCTCCATATGACCTTGACCTCAAGGTCAAAATTAAAGGTTTTTACAATGGATTCGTGTCCGGGCCATAACTTCTTTGTTCTTTGACATAGGCATACCATATTTGACACATGAGTGTATCACCATGTGACGATGTGTCATGTACCTTCATGACCTCCATATGACCTTGACCTCAAGGTCAAAATTAAAGGTTTTTACAATGGATTCGTGTCCGGGCCATAACTTCTTTGTTCTTTGACATAGGCATATCATATTTGACAAATGAGTGTATCACCATGAGACGATGTGTCGAGTACCTTCATGACCTGTATATGACCTTGAACTTTGACCTCAAGGTGAAAATTGATTATAGGGTTTTGACATAGTCATACCGTAAGACATGGGTGTATCACCATGAGACTATGTGTCATGTACATTCATGACCTCTTTATGACCTTGATCTTTGATCTCAAGGTCAAAATTATAGGTTTATGCCATGGATTTGTGTTCGGACTATATCTTCCATTTTCTTCTACCAATGCATACCATATTTTTACACTCAGGAAAGAGGTAATTTATACCTATTAACAACACCCTTTGGGAGATTGGGGGTAAGCGGGGGGTATTCTTAGTGAGCATTGCTCACAGTACATCTTGTTAGCTCACCTGAACTGAAGGTTCAAGTGAGCTTTTCTGATCACATTTTGTCCGGCGTCCGTCTGTCTGTCTGTCCGTCTGTCTGTAAACTTTTCACATTTTCATCTTCTTCTCATGAACCACTGGGCCAATTTCAACCAAACATGGCCAAAAGCATCCTTGGGTGAAGGACTTTCAAGTTCGTTCAAATGAAGGGCCATGTCCCTTTCAAAGGGGAGATAATCACAAAAATGCAAAAATAGGGTGGGGTCATTTAAAAATCTTCTTCTCAAGAACCACTGGGCCAGAAGAGCTGAAATTTACCTGAAAGCTTCCTGACATATTGCAGATTTAAGTTTGTTCAAATCATGGCCCCCTGTGGTAGGATGGGGCCACAAGGGGGGATCAAAGTTTTACATACAAATATATAGGGAAAAACTTTAAAAATCTTCTTCCCAGAACCACTAAGCCAGAAAAGCTGAGATTTACATGAAAGCTTCCTGACATAATGCAGATTCAAGTTTGTTCAAATCATGGGCCCCTGGGGTTGGATGGCGCCACAATAGGGGATCAAAGTTTTACATACAAATATATAGGAAAAATCTTTAAAAATCTTCTTCTCAAGAACCACTGAGCCAGAAAAGCTGATTTTTACATGAAAACTTTCTGACATAGTGCAGATTCAAGTTTGTTCAAATCATGGCCCCCGGGGATAAGATGGGGCCCAAAGGGGGGATCAAAGTTTTACACACAAATATATAGGGAAAAACTTTAAAAATCATCTTCTCATGAACCACTGAGCCAGAAAAGCTGAGATTTACATGAAAGCTTCCTGACATAATGCAGATTCAAGTTTGTTCAAATCATGGTCCCCGGGGGTTGGATGGGGCCAAAATAGGGGATCAAAGTTTTACATACAAATATATAGGAAAAATCTTTAAAAATCTTCTCAAGAACCACTGAGCCAGAAAAGCTGATTTTTACATGAAAACTTTCTGACATAGTGCAGATTCAAGTTTGTTCAAATCATGGCCCCCGGGGGTCGGATGGGGCCACAAGGGGGGATCAAAGTTTTACATACAAATATATAGGGAAAATCTTTAAAAATCTTCTTCTCAAGAACCACTGAGCCAGAAAAGCTGATATTTACATGAAAGCTTTCTGACATAATGCAGATTCAAGTTTGTTCAAATCATGGCCCCCGGGGGTTGGATGGAGCCACAATAGGGGATCAAAGTTTTACATACAAATATATAGGGACAATCTTTAAAAATCTTCTTCCCAAGAACCACAGAGCCAGAAAAGCTGATATTTACATGAAAGCTTTCTGACATAGTGCAGATTCAAGTTTGTTCAAATCATGGCCCCTGGGGGTAGGATGGGGCCACAAGGGGGGGGGGATCAAAGTTTTACATACAAATATTTAGGAAAAATCTTTACAAATCTTCTTCTCAAGAACCATTGGGCCAAAGAAGTTCACATTTACATGAAAGCTTTCTGACATAGTGTAGATTCAAGTTTGCAAAAACCATGGCCTCCAGGGGTAGGTTGGGGGCCATAATAGGGACTACGGTTTTACATGCAAATATATATGGAAAGTCTTCTGATATGGACCAAGGTGACCCAGGTGAGCGATGTGGCCCATGGGCCTCTTGTTTTTCATTAGTGCCTGCTGGACAGGAAAGTCATATTCAACTCAAAAACACCATACAGCTGCAATTACCAAAGAAGAAAAGGTTAGAGAGATTTACATTCCCAGCATTGATCTGCCTATAATAAGTATGATCTGACTATAATAATTTGACTATAATAAGTATGATTTGACTACAATAAGTATGATTTGACTACAATAAGTATGATCTGACTACAATAAGTATGATTTGGTTATAAGTATGATTTGACTATAATAAGTATGATTTGACTTTATGTATGATTTGACTATAACAAGTATGATTTGACTATGATAAGTATGATTTGACTACAATAAGTATGATTTAACTATAAGTACGATTTAACTATAATAAGTTTAATTTGACTATAATAAGTGCGATTTAATTATAAGAAGCATTATGATTACATGTACCTTCTCAGGGACTGTAATGCGCCAGTTTCGAAATACGTCCTAGTTTTTTGTACATAGTAAGGCGCGAAACCATTTGTCTACACGCGGGAGTGGGACAAATATTCATCACTGCATAAGTGAATCTGCTATTAAGTTTCTCATTCGCAGCTTCATCACCCGACATTCGACTGATACACAAATCAAATAAATGAGAAGTATTATGGGAGTAATTAAATACATGGAATTCTTATCATATCACATTATTTTGTTGCTCGTACATATTATATCTAGGATATTACTTGCAAATATTTGTTTTTTTGTTTCCACTTAATTAGTAAAATATTTCTTTCGATAGTGTTTTATATTTCCAACATTTACATATTTAAACAGAAGCCGCTTTTAATACATTTTATTGTCTTCCACACTAACTGTAGGTCCACTCTGTCCCACTTTATAGCCATTCAAAGTTCCACTCAATGCACTGCCTATTTTGAAACTGGCATATTCACAATTAGAAATAGCCAGTTTTCGCGATTTAGTGAACACTAGATTTACCTTTGTCTGTTTGCTCTCTTGGAAAATTACGAGTAACATGGTCCTATTGTTCATTAATCTCCTCCATCTCAACATTTAGCAGTGTACTACAGTCATAAGACATTTCTAAAAACACCACAAAATATATATTAAAAAAACATCACCAACTTTTCCAATCGCAACTACTCAGCTATTTTCATAACGGCAAATAGACCTCATATGTAGATCGATGCCATTTAATAGAGACTGTTGCTATATGTACACAAATGCAACTATGACGTCACAAACATACGTTATGATATGAAACACGAGGCTCGGCTTCGGGATGAAAGCAAATGCAGCTAAGATGTCATGCATAGCCAAGATATTCTACCACTATCAATTTTCACTTAATATGTTGATGCATTAGAGTGAATGAGACGTTAATGATACCAAAACTAAATCTGTTGTGAAAAATAATCTTGCAAATACATGTAACACATTATACAGGGATTCGAATCTAGCCTTTTAACCTTATCCACATGCACGCATCTGGTGAATAAATGCATTGATTTGATGCAATCTTTGTGCTTGATCCCCGTCCGAGTCTTCTAACCGGTTATGGAAAAGGACGAGTGTGATCAGATTGCAACATTTCTGTAGTGATTTTACATGATTATGAAGTCCCGGTTTGATTATGATGTCACAGTTTGCATTCCCATTTACCGTCCTTTGTAAAACTTCAGTATTGTGCTAAATGCTGTAACTATTTCTAGAGAGCCACGGTCACCATCGTCCAGTATCGGCAGTAATGACACAATGGACATGGATGAATATGATGCCACAGAGGAGAAAGAACGAGAAAGGTATGCAACTCTTGTTTGATGCAGCATGGGTTATCTCCCCTAAGTGTATTCAGTTGCAGATTTGTTATTTGAGTTAACATAGTCGTTGTTTGTAACTAGCACTGCATGAAGTGTAGACTAGCAGAAGAAGTTTAGGATCGGTAACTTTTCATTTGGCTCCCGATTGTCTCATTGTGGAATAACATTTCATTGATGAAATTAATCCATATACTGAAATTTTCCACAAGTACTTAATTTTTAGGAAATTTTG
This sequence comes from Ostrea edulis, assembly GCF_947568905.1. Taxonomy (NCBI): domain Eukaryota; kingdom Metazoa; phylum Mollusca; class Bivalvia; order Ostreida; family Ostreidae; genus Ostrea; species Ostrea edulis. The sequence continues at coordinate 83,945,745 of NC_079166.1, read as the reverse complement.
CAAATTGAAAAATAAACAACTAGTAACAATATTTGGCCCACAGTCTTGTGTACTTCAGACACTTTTCAGTTTGATTCCAGAAATTAAATGTGCAGCCTAATTTCCTCCTGGCTGATGGACATTTTGGGTTTAGTTACAAATGGATGCTCAGGGTCAAATAATGAATGGACACTTGGGGTCAAATAATGAATGGACACTTGGGGTCAAGTAATAATGGACACGGGGTCAGTTATGAATGGACACTAAGGGTTAAGTAATAAATGACACTCAGGGTCTTTGCTATAAATCTCTGCTTTCTCTTGCATTCCTGTAAATATCACTGGGCTTAAACACTACTTAGTTGCTGAATATAATAGAATTATTAACATGATGATTAAGATTTTAAAGAATTTGGTAACTACAGTGTATATAATATGACTATTCAAATATGAGAACTGAAGGGACTGTAGGATATGGTAATGATACAATGTATATAATGTGATTATTCAGAGATGAGTATTGAAGGGGCTGTAGGATATGGTAATGATACAATGTAATATATAGTATGACTATTCAGAGAAGAGAACTGAAGGGGCTGTAGAAAATGGTAATGATGTGACTATTTAGATATGAGGACTGAAGGGGCTGTAGAATATGAGGTTGGTTTGGAAGGATGGATTGTATAAAAACCTCACTGGAAGAAATGAAATGGATAATTTCTGTGTATAAAGAGGGGGCTAAATTTCTAGTAAGTGTGTGTACATGGTAATGAAATGATTTATAGAGGAACATAGTGTGGGACAGTTGCATGATTGTGTGTCGACTCACCATTCTTGCATAGATAAGAAATATGCTAACAGTAATTGTAATGCACAATTGATAACTCTTTGATCTAAGCTTACACTAACTCTCAATGATATGTTGAAATAAGAATAACACAATCATATAATACTCTATAGATGTACATCTAGCGATGTTATGTCTTCATGTTGTGATGTCTGATTGTGTGAGAGTCTTTCAGGTCTAACCTATACAGAGACTCAGGGAGTGAAATACTCTATCTGTGAGATATTGAGCTTGGTTTAACCTGGACAGGGACCCGGGGAGTGAGATACTCTGTGAGATATTGAGCTTGTTGTAAGCTATACAGGGACTCTGTGAATGAGATACTCTATCTGTGAGATATTGACCTCGGTGTAACCTGGACAGGGACTCGGGGAGTGAGATATTGTATCTGTTAGATTGATTGACTGTATCTTGTTTAACGTCTCTCTCGAGAATTTTTCACTCATATGGAGACATCACCAATACCGGTGAAGGGCTTCAAATTTAGGCCTTTGCACGGCACTTACGGCCATTGAGCAGTGAGGGTTCTTTAGCGTGCCACACCTTCTGTAACACAGGACATCCATTTTTAAGGTCATATCCGAGGACCTGTGACATTCACACCTGTTGCCGAGCGTATGGAGATGGTACTGTTATTACCTGTTTTCACGATTTAGGTTTGTCACTGCCGGGATTTGAACCCCGACCTTCTGCATTTGGGGCGAATGCTCTTACCTCTAGACCACCGCGGTGGTGTTAGATACTGAGTTCGTTGGTTTATTAATTTTGTTTCTCATTGGAGATCTTCATTTTGACATCTAGAAAGTAACTTAAGTGGAGGGGGGATATTAGCTGTGGCAACTCGTGCCTGTTGAGTTGATACAAGTTTCTGGGACAATTTAATCTGGATATTGGCCTATAAAAGGGGAGGGGTTAGGTGTTACTAATGTGTGGTCCAAAGCCTGATGTTGATCTAAAGAGGGTTTGGCTAGGTTATTACCGATGTGAGGTTCCAAAGCCAAAGGTTCCTGATGCCGGCCTTTGTCATTACAGTGAGCTTAAATACCATAGATCCCGTAGTGTCCACACTGGATTTCTGGCCATGGACCGGGCAGACAGGTAGGCATGGCAACAGGGGTACACTGCATGTTACCATGACAACAACACAACTATGTAGCTAGGAGCTTGGTTACTAATATTGGTTACTATAGAAACTTTTGCTTTGCTGTGATGATTAGCACATCATGCCTTCCCCCTCATTTTACAAAGCTAGTCTTTTTTTATATTGTACTGTGTATAAACAGTTTTGATATAACAAATATATAATTATGTGATAATTAATAAAACATACTGTTACTATGAATTATGTTTCATCTGATTGTAATCAAGTCTTTCTCTGAATTGAAGCATATATCCTGAGACTCTATGTACAATCCCGTACGAAAATTTGCTCACGTAATTTTTAAAATTTCCTGGCGTACCCATAATTCTGAAAGTCCAGCTAGATTTTTAACAACAAATCCTATGGAAAATACTGGCGTACCTGAGGCGTACTCCGGGCGTAATTTAGCTTGAATTATGCAAATTAGTACGTCTAGATTAATAAGTACGCCTTTAAAAAGAAAATACTCCTCAACTAGGAAATACGTCTCTAGCGAAAATACACCCGTACAAAAAACAACAAATCCTATGAAAAATACTGGCGTAATTTAGCTTGAATTATGCAAATTAGTACGTCTAGATTAATAAGTACGCCTTTAAAAAGAAAATACGCCTCAACTAGGAAATACGTCTCTAGCAAAAATACACCCGTACAAAAACCCTCCAATTGTAGAAAGTACGCCTCAATTAGGAAATACGTCTTTAGCGAAAATACGCCTCATCAACAGCCAAGGCAAAAAAATTACATACAGGAGTCTACTTGTGGCCTGCATATTTAGTAACTCCTATAACGGAATACAAGATTGAAAAAATAATGAACACAATAACTGACAGGTATTTGAAAATTGGAACTGTATTTAACAATACATAATTATGCCTGTGTAACAGCTTAAATTTTTCATCAGTTGACAAGTACATTCAATAATAATCACATAACTAACAAAGGAGATAGTACAGATGTATAGTAGTTTTAAATATTTCTAATATATGTATTATGTA